>NC_072484.1:92734110-92739110 GCF_027574615.1 Eptesicus fuscus
CCGTGGTCCCTCCTCCTCCGTGGTCCCCCTCCTCTGCCGTGGTCCCCCTCCTCCGCCGTGGTCCCTCCTCCTCCGTGGTCCCCTCCGCCGTGGTCCCTCCTCCTCCGTGGTCCCCCTCCTCTGCCGTGGTCCCCCCTCCGCCGTGGTCCCTCCTCCTCCGTGGTCCCCTCCGCCGTGGTCCCTCCTCCTCCGTGGTCCCCCTCCTCTGCCGTGGTCCCCCCTCCGCCGTGGTCCCTCCTCCTCCGTGGTCCCCTCCGCCGTGGTCCCTCCTCCTCCGTGGTCCCCTCCGCCGTGGTCCCTCCTCCTCCGTGGTCCCCTCCGCCGTGGTCCCTCCTCCTCCGTGGTCCCCTCCGCCGTGGTCCCTCCTCCTCCGTGGTCCCCTCCACCGTGGTCCCCCCTCCTCCACCGTGGTCCCCCCTCCTCCTCCGCCGTGGTCCCCCTCCTCCGCCGTGGTCCCCCCTCCCCCTTGGCCCCCCTCCGCGGGTGAGGCTCCCAAAGCCAGTGACGAGGCAGGAAGCTCCTCTCTCCGCAGGGGCTGCCAGGAGGCAGCGTCCTAGTAGTCAAGGAGGTTAAAGGGGCCCGGCCGGCGTGGCTCAGGGGCTGAGCATCCACCTGTGAACCAGGAGGTCAGGGTTCAATTCCCCGTCAGGGCACAGGCCCGGGTTGTGGGCTCCATCCCGTGTGGGGCGTGCAGGAGGCAGCTGATCAGTGATTCTCTCTCATCATGGCTGTTTCTCTCTCTCTCCCTCTCCTTTTCTCTCTGAAGTCAATTTTACAGAAAGGTAAAAGGGTAAGACAACCAGTGTCTCTCTCTTTCCCTCTCCAACTCACGCCTCCTCTCCCTCGCCCCATGTTTATGTTCGCTTTGAGGCCATCTCAGGGGGCACAGCGTCCACGCGTGGCCCGGGCCTCTGAGCCGGGAATGCCCCCGGTGCCTGGCGATGCCCGTCCTGACGGACCGGCGAGCGAGGCGAAGCCACTCGTTGGTTTCACGTGCACCAGGAAGCAGCCAAGCGGCGGCCCGCGGCGTCACGGAGAGGAAGATGGATTTGCGGTCACGGCTGATCCAGCGGAGACGGAACCCGTGACCTCCAGGAAGAGGGCTTTATGTCGCCATAACAGCACCTGCAGGCTCTCAGCTCTTCCTTCCTAAATTAGCCCCGAGCTGGTCCCTGCGAGGGGAGAGGGAGGGGAGAAGGAGCGATGGCACACCTGACGTCCTTAAGGGGAGAGGGGACACCTGACGTCCTTAAGGGGAGAGGGGACGGGAGGAGAGCTGTGTCCGACGCCCTGCGCTCGGAGCCGCGGCGTTGGAAGCAGGTGCGTTTGGAAGGCGGATGGGCCTTCGCTCTGCGGGGTGCGCACACCTGCCTGGCCGGCCTCCGCTTAGCTGGTCGGCATCTGCCTGCTCGGCCACGGAGGCGCTTACCCCTTCCTGGCAAGTCCTCTTCCCCGGCAGAACGCGATGACAAAGGCCGTTCTCTTATCCACAGACTCCCCCGAGCTCCGTCCCCCGCTGCTCAAGGTGTGGGCACCGGCGGGCACAGCACCTGGACCTGGTGAGAAATGCCAGGTCTCGGGCTCCGACCCAGATCTACCGAATCATGAACGCGGGGGTGAAACGCAGAAACGGGAGTTTTAACAAACCCGCTAGTGGATCCTGACGTGCCCTAAGGTCTGAGAGCCACGGCCCACCAGCACCTGCCCGAGGGGGAGGATCACATGCTCACTGGCATCGGGTGTTCACCGGGCAGAGAGGAGGCACACTGCCTGGCATTGGTGTTCACCGGGCAGAGAGGAGGCACACTGGCTGGCATTGGTGTTCACCAGGCAGAGAGGAGGCACACTGCCTGGCATTGGTGTTCACCGGGCAGAGAGGAGGCACATTGGCTGGCATTGGTGTTCACCGGACAGAGAGGGGGCACACTGCCTGGCATCGTGTGTTCACCGGGCAGAGAGGAGGCACACTGCCTGGCACTGGTGTTCACTGAGCAGAGAGGAGGCACACTGCCTGGCATTGGTGTTCACCGGGCAGAGAGGAGGCACACTGCCTGGCACTGGTGTTCACCGGGCAGAGAGGAGGCACACTGCCTGGCACTGGTGTTCACCGGGCAGAGAGGAGGCACACTGCCTGGCACTGGTGTTCACCGGGCAGAGAGGAGGCACACTGCCTGGCATTGGTGTTCACCGGGCAGAGAGGAGGCACACTGCCTGGCACTGGTGTTCACCGGGCAGAGAGGAGGCACACTGCCTGGCACTGGTGTTCACCGGGCAGAGAGGAGGCACACTGCCTGGCACTGGTGTTCACCGGGCAGAGAGGAGGCACACTGCCTGGCATTGGTGTTCACCGGGCAGAGAGGAGGCACACTGCCTGGCACTGGTGTTCACTGAGCAGAGAGGAGGCACACTGCCTGGCACTGGTGTTCACCGGGCAGAGAGGAGGCACACTGCCTGGCACTGGTGTTCACCGGGCAGAGAGGAGGCACACTGCCTGGCACTGGTGTTCACCGGGCAGAGAGGAGGCACACTGCCTGGCACTGGTGTTCACCGGGCAGAGAGGAGGCACATTGGCTGGCATTGGGTGTTCACCAGGTAGAGAGGAGGCACACTGCCTGGCATTGGTGTTCACCGGGCAGAGAGGAGGCACACTGCCTGGCACTGGTGTTCACCGGGCAGAGAGGAGGCACATTGGCTGGCATTGGGTGTTCACCAGGTAGAGAGGAGGCACACTGCCTGGCATTGGTGTTCACCGGGTAGAGAGGAGGCACACTGCCTGGCATTGGTGTTCACCGGGCAGAGAGGAGGCACACTGCCTGGCACTGGTGTTCACCGGGCAGAGAGGAGGCACACTGCCTGGCACTGGTGTTCACCGGGCAGAGAGGAGGCACACTGCCTGGCATTGGTGTTCACCGGGCAGAGAGGAGGCACACTGCCTGGCACTGGTGTTCACCGGGCAGAGAGGAGGCACACTGCCTGGCATTGGTGTTCACCGGGCAGAGAGGGGGCACATTGGCTGGCACTGGTGTTCACCGGGTAGAGAGGAGGGACACTGCCTGGCATTGGTGTTCACTGGGCAGAGAGGAGGCACACTGCCTGGCATTGGTGTTCACCGGGCAGAGAGGAGGCACACTGCCTGGCATTGGTGTTCACCGGGCAGAGAGGAGGCACATTGCCTGGCATTGGTGTTCACCGGGCAGAGAGGAGGCACACTGCCTGGCATTGGTGTTCACCGGGCAGAGAGGAGGCACACTGCCTGGCACTGGTGTTCACTGGGCAGAGAGGAGGCACACTGATGGTCAGTGGGCAGCGCCCAAGGCTGGCCTTGAAGGGGAAGGACACAGAGGCCTCCGTGGTGCGGTGTGTGGGTCCTAGGAAGCCGCTCTAACAACGCACATCAGTCGGCAACGCGGACAAACTCAATGCAGCAGGCTCGCTCTGGCCCGAGTCCTGTCTTCCCACAGAATGCACCCGCCAATCAGCCCTCCCTCTCCCTCTTCCTCTGCAGATAAAACAGCTGCCCTGGCCTTTAATTGGCCCCGAAACCTCTCCGGTCGGTGCTAGTCCTGTGAGTGTGGCATCACTTCTCATCACCCAGTAACACTCAATGACACTATCCCCGGGCAGAAAATGGCTGATGTCAATTCTATATAGACTAGAGGCCCGGTGCATGAAATTCGTGCACAGGTAGGGTCCCTAGGCCTGGCATGTGATCAGGGCTGATCGGGGCCTTCTGGCTGCCGGCCGGGGCCTTCCCTCGTTCCACGCTGCCTCCTGGTGGTCAGTGTACATCATAGTGAGCGATCAAACTCCGGTGTCCTGGTTGAACTCCTGAGGGGACAATTTGCATATTAGCCTTTTATATATATAGATAGTAAATATATTCATATTGATTTCAGAGAGGAAGGGAGAGATAGAAACATCAATGATGAGAGAGAATCATGAATCGGCTGCCTCCTGCATGCCTCCCACTGGGGATCGAGCCTGCAACCCAGGCATGTGCCCGGACTAGGAATCAGACCATAACCTCGTGGTTATAGGTCGACACTCAGCCACGGAGCCCGCCCCTGACAAGCCACCTGGAGAGTCTTTCCCACCTGCATGGAGGGTCTGCGTCTGAGAAGCAGCTCTGGCCAGCGGGTCCTCGGAGGACAGGGCCCCTTACGCTCCTGCCCGGGAAGATGGACGGAGAGACGCAGTCTGGCCCCTCGGGCTCTTCTGCGGAGCCCAGAGGTCGTCCACCCTCCGATTCTGCCTCACCTCCGCGGCCCCGACTCCGCGGGAAAATATTGCGTTTGAGAAAAATGGGCCCAATAAAATCCGATGTGTGCAGGCCCCCAGATAGCGTCGCTAAAGGTCCAGATGCACGCCGTCCAGACAGACCCGAGGACATCCTGCTGCAGTGAAGGGTCAGCACCGGTCCCGGCTGAGTGAGCACCACCAGCGCATCCGCGTGCGACAGTCGCCAGGCACGCCACCCACGGGGGGTCACAGGAAACAAATCCCGGGAAACAGCCACCGGAGGAGCAAGCAGCTCCACTCACAGCATCACTCGCAGGAAGTAGACGAATGCGTTATTAAAGCTGCAACCTCGCGGCAGTTTAATATCCACTCCCATTCCACATCCGTCCCCTCCTCCCGCCAACGCTGACTGTTACAGCGAAACACGGGGCAGCAGCCTCTGCGGAGCATCGTCAGGGCGCCGGGCGCCGGGTGCCGGGTGCCGGGTGCCGGGTGCCGGGTGCGGGCCCTGTAGACGCTTCCTGCGGCTTCCCTGTAAGAGCCAACACTTACATCGACCCCGCCATGTGCCAGGGAGTGTCCTGAGCACATCCGATGCATTGATTTACTTTCTCCTCACAGCACCCATGCGGTAAGTCCCACTGTGACCCCATTGTGGGGTGAGGAGGTGGAGGCCCCGCATGGGTACGCAGTCTGCCCAGCGTCTGCACCGAACGAGGAGGCAGAGCAGCGTGGAGACCATGGCGCCGCTCCACAGCCAC